>NW_026848143.1:938093-969002 GCF_030411735.1 Phialemonium atrogriseum
GCCTGGGGTTGTTATTTCGCCTTTATTTCCGGGGGTTATATTGGCCATTACCCAACCGGCGACTGGGGGTTTTTTAAACCCCCCCCCCCCAAACCCCCCCCCCCCCCCCCCCCGCCCCGGCCTTGCCCCTTTACAAACGCTAATATTTGATATCCGAACAGCGCCTGCTCTCAAAGTACAGACCCGTCTGCCCCATCTTCATGGTCACGCGGAACGCCTCGGCCTCCCGCTACGCCCATCTCTACCGCGGCGTCTACCCCTTCTACTTCCCCGAGGCGAAGCCCGACTTCACCAAGGTCAACTGGCAGGAGGACGTCGACCGCCGCATCAAGTGGGGCGTCACCAAGGCGGTCGAGCTCAGCGTGCTCAACGTCGGCGACAACATCGTCGTCATCCAGGGCTGGCGTGGCGGCGTCGGCCACACCAACACCATGCGCATCGTCCGGGCCGACCCAGAGCACCTCGGCATCGGCCAGCATGAGTAGACACGCGCACACATACATCAAAGGTCTCCAAGTCAGCCCTGCGGGGGGGTTGGGGTCCGGGCAGATCTTCATTCGGACACTGTGATTAACCTGGTCCTTCCAGCAAAGATGGATTTCATATTCTCGAGCCCCTGCTCCCACGGCTTCCCTCCCCCATTCCGCCGAATTCAGGGACGGTGACGGTTCGCCCATTTGCACCGATTGCTTGCGGCTTGGGAGAAGGAGCGGTGCTCGTTGTCTTGACGTAGACGAACGTTGGGTGATAAAATAGAGATACATATTGGGTGTCTTTTACACTATTAGCACGCGGTCCGGTCGGGGGATTAATCGCCCAGGGGATCTTTTTTAAACCAAAAAAAGGGGGGTTAAGCTGGTCATGTCATCTCGATCCGTTAGGGGGGGTTAATCTGGCAGTTCATAGACTTTGAATCCGTACATCCGCTGTGTGCTTAGCCAAGTCAAAACCAGAGTATCTAGCCATTTCCCTCCTCTTATGATCCTTTGACCTTCGTCTTCCGTTCGATGAGGCGAGGCAATGCGAGGTTGGAGGATTAACTGCAATTTTTTAGTTTCGACTCTTTGACTGTCACCATGTGTATACACCTTGCCCAGCGGTCCCATCTAAGTTACACATCATACAAGATTTTGTTGGCTGGATTATACCTCTCCCACTCCCTCCTCCCTCCCCAACGGATATCCTCAAAGACGACGCCTCATCCAATGCATCTGTCGCCCCCAAACCTCTCCCTCTCCCCCCGGGAACATTGTATGATCGTCGCAGTTCGAGGGAAAGTCATCTCGGCGAAACGCCTCGGCTCCCCAAGGAACCGGGGGAAGACCGCTTTCTCACAACGGCGAAGCCTTCCTTCGTTTAGTAGACGCGCTTGAAGGGCGGGATGGCCTTGCACTCGTTCTCGTCGAGGGTCGTGCCGATGACGCGGCGGTACGAGAGGTCGACCTTGCCGTGCGGGGTCTTCTGGTAACTCAGGGTGTGCTTCATCCAGTTGGTGTCGTCGCGGTCGGGGTAGTCCTCGCGGGCGTGTGCACCGCGCGACTCCTTCCGCGCGGAGGCGGAGACGGCCGTCTGGGTACTGTTGCTCCCTGTCAGTCTACCTATCCACGAGGTTTCGCCGGGGGGTGGTCAGGTTTATTCAGGGTTTGTGGTTCCACTTACGCGCAAGTGAGCAGGTTCCTCAGCTCTAGAGTCTCAACGAGATCCGAGTTCCAGATCATGCTTCGGTCCTTGATGCCGACCTGAGAGAAGGTCTGGTCGACCTCGGTGATGCCGCGGACGCCGTCGTCCAGACTCTCCTGTGTCCGGAACACGCTGACATCCTTCTGCATGACCTTCTGCATGCTCAGACGGATCTCGGCCGTGCTCAAGGGGCCGTCTGAAGTGCGGATCTGGTCGAGGACCTCGATGGACTCGGCACCGGCGTCGGCGCTGATCGGCTTGTGAGCCTGCCCTGGCGTGAACTTGTCCCGGATGGTGTGGGAGACGGCCCGACCGAAGACGACCAAGTCGAGAAGCGAGTTGGCTCCTAACCGGTTGGCTCCGTGGACGGAGACGCAGGCCGCCTCACCGCACGCAAAGAGACCGGGGACGACCTGGTCGTTGCCTTGTTCGTCCACCTTGATAACCTCACCCGTATACCGAGTGGGAATACCACCCATGTTGTAGTGGACAGTCGGCAGGACGGGGATGGGCTGCTTGCGAACATCAACGCCGGCGAAGATACCAGCAGTCTCGGAGATACCGGGAAGGCGTTCGGCAAGAACCTCGGCGGGCAGATGGCTGAGTTGCAGGAATATGTGATCCTTCTCGGCGCCAACACCACGGCCGTCGCGGATCTCCATGGTCATGGACCGGGAGACGACGTCACGGCTGGCAAGATCCTTCGCCGTCGGGGCGTACCTCTCCATGAACCGTTCACCCTCCGAGTTGAGCAGGTAGCCACCCTCACCACGGGCACCCTCGGTGATCAAGCAGCCAGCGCCATAAATACCAGTGGGGTGGAACTGGACGAACTCGAGATCCTGGTTTGGCAGGCCGGCACGGGCAACCATGGCCATTCCGTCACCCGTGCAAGTGTGAGCGGAGGTGCAGCTGAAGTAAGTCCGTCCGTATCCACCAGTAGCCAAGACAGTGTTCTTTGCCAAGAATCGGTGAAGCGTGCCGTCTTCCTGGTTGTAAGCAAGGACGCCTCGGCATTCGCCGTCCTCCATGATCAGATCAAGTGCAAAGTACTCAATGAAATAGTTGGTGTTGTGCCTAAGCGATTGGCCGTAGAGGGTGTGCAGAAGGGCGTGTCCGGTACGATCGGCGGCGGCGCAGCAGCGATATGCCTGGCCGCCCTTGCCGAATTTCTGAGACTGGCCACCGAAGGCCCGCTGGTAGCTGTGCACGCTTTGTGAGCTCTCCAATTTCGCAAATCCAGACGCGGGGAGCTTACATCTTGCCATCCTCAGTTCTGGAGAAGGGGCAGCCGTAGTGTTCGAGCTCGATGATGGAAGCCGGAGCCTCCCGGGTCATGTAGTGGATGGCGTCTTGGTCACCAAGCCAGTCGGAGCCCTTGACGGTGTCATACATGTGCCACCTCCAGTCGTCCTCGTGCATATTTCCGAGCGCAGCGTTGATGCCACCCTGGGCGGCGACCGTGTGGCTTCGGGTGGGGAAGAGCTTGGAAATGCATGCCGTGTTGAATCCAGCCTCGGCAAGACCGAATGCCGCCCGCAGTCCCGAGCCACCGGCTCCGACAACAACGGCGTCGTACTCGTGGTCCTATATGCCGGTCAATTGGTGGTCCCTGGGGCGGTTGCAGTCTGGCGGCGGAGAACGTACGATGACGGGGTACTTGCTGCTGACAAAAGGCGATGCCTCCTTCGCTCGCAGGGGTTGGTTTGCGATGACCCTTGCTGTAAGAGAAGCTTCATCAGCGCGGTTTCGACGTGGCTCGATGTCAGCAAAGACCTACCTGCTGGCCTAGTCACTGAAAATGCCCTTGTCTGACTCTTGGGGAGGCGTGCGAGCTATGAGCGAAGAGTCTCGGATCAGCATCACGGCACTTGGAGAGAATGGCCCATACGCCCAGAAACTTATTAGCAGCTGGATACTCACCATTTGCCTCGCAGCCAGTCTTCTCCACGCAATTGAGGGTGCCATGGTCAACTGCAGCTCAAATGCGCGAGTCGATGGGCAGCAGAAGATTGTCGAGAGCCTCTCTGTGTTGTCTTTCACGACAAGGATAGGATCGGGTGGTTTGCTTGGGAATGATTTCAGCACTCGAACGAGGCGGCGAATCGACCAATCACACAATTGTGATTAGCCGAGTTGCCGACCCGGAAGTGTGGCTGGTCCGTGCTTTGGTTTTCGGCTGCTATGTTGCTATGCTGCGATGCCGGCCTAGATGCGGGCCGATGATGGGCTACTAGTACACGAAAAGTGATGGGCTGGATTTCATTCAATTCTGTGATACCTTCAGGATATGTCTTTTATGTCTCTTGCGGCATCTGGCTACTTGTGTAGTTCCTAGCACCTGCCGGATCGAGAGGAAAGTTGCACGACAGTTTACAGTTCAAGGTTTATAGACAACTTCGTCATCTGTATCCTTATTGTGACTCGATCACATGCTTTTGCACCTCTTTGGCACCCTAACCCTGACTGACCCCTTTTATCATGCAATGCCGTGTGATGCTCAGTTTATGCCAGCAATAACACGAAACCCAGTAGCTATCACCCGTAAGTTCGTAGCCTCCCTACTCGGCCAAAACCATCTTCAGCATCACCAAGAAGTTCTCCTTCAGCTTGTGCACCTCCGACACGTCCGGTCTCACCGGCTCTCCCGCGTATCGCCGCAGTCTATCCTGAACCTTTCTTCTTCTCTTCCTCTCGGCGTCGATCGGGTCCATATCTTCCTCGGCTTCCAGGTCCCCCTCGGACTCCGAATCATCCTCGTATGCCATGTCCTCTAGGTCCATTTGGTCGAGACCAAAGTCATTGGGATTGAAGTTCATCGGGGCGGCAGCCAATTCCGATGTCCCGACTCCCTCGGCGGCCATCTTCTGCCGCGTCTTGTCTTGGTGCCACTTCTTCCGAGCCTCCTGCCACGATATGAGCTGGTCAATCTCCACGATAGCCTTCTCCTTGTCGATTGTGCCCTCGACGATGGATTTCTCGAAGAGATCGTTAATATCCAGGGTCCCATTCTTGGGTCCGTGTCGCAGGAACTCCAGAATGCCCTCTATCCAACCCATCAACTTCGTGAATAGCCCGTTATCGTGAGTGTGGACTTCGTGCACAAACTTGTAGAAGTTATGCTCATGGCGCCGGCACAGGTCGATGAAGGCTTGAACGGTCTGGTTGGGATCTGCCGATGCATCTTGGTCTCGGCATTTCTCGACAACCTAGTACTCGGATTAGTCAATGTTCCCCGAGCACCATTGAGGGGCTGTATCTACCTGGATCAAGTCGTCGATAAAGACAGCAAAGTCTGTGACACTATTGTATACGTTTGCCGACTTATATACCCTTACCAGCGGCTCGTAGAAGATGGTGAACAGATCTCGGAATAGCTGAAGTGTCACTGGCTCCTCGACCAGACGCAGCATCATGGCCTTATCACGTTGCCTCATGTTGAGCTTCATCAGCTGCTTCAGGTACGAGAACAGCTGTGCCCCCTGCCTCAGTTCCTCGTCCACGTTTTCAACTGCACTGTTGAAAGCAACGTAGGCATTGTACAGCCGGCCGATCTGCTCCGGTACGAGGTCCGGGTAGATCAGGTCCGATCGCAGGATAGCGACAATGATATCGACGTCGTCGCTCTTTGCTTCCTCCTGGATCGCCACTTTGATATGTTCCTCCCCCTCCACGTACTGCTTCAGTTTGTCAACGAAGACGGGGTCTCCTATCTCCACGCTAAGAGCATCGATAGACCTCTGGATGACTTTGATGCCGTCGTTAAGAGTCAGCGAGAATATTCGCTGCATCAATGACCTCGCGCCGAATGGTTGTGCTAGAAAGAGGTCTAGGACATTGGCCATGACCGCGGCGGGGTTCGCGACGCGGATGACATTCTTCATTATCGTGTACGGTATTAGGGAATGGATTCTCTTTGCCTGGGCAAACATCTCGGGCGAGTTGTCTTCGGCGAGGAAAAGGTGGTAGATAGTGGCCGCAACCTCTATGCGTAACCACTCGGCGAACTTCTGGTACTGGACGCTAAGATCTTGGATCGTTTCCTTCTCTTTGATTTCTTTGAAGAGCATCGTCAACCCGTTGCGCTCAACGATGTCCTGTCGAAACCTACCGATTGGAGAAGGTTAGCATAACCCCCTGAAATTCGGATTTGGGATTCCAGGGCCACGTACTGCTCCATATAGACGTCAAGTTCAGCAGCACGCTTTCTCGCGATCTCGTAGAATTTCTTCTGCTCTTCCACGCGCTTCTCGTCCACCCTTTTCCTGCGAATGATTTCTTCAACGTCGTCGTCCGTGGGCGTTATCGGATCTTTCGTAAGGAACTCCTCCATGGCCTTGGTCTTCGCAACCTGAGGGTTGTGCAGCAGAGTCCTCAGGAATGCACGGAGAGATATCCTCTGGTTTTCTCTCCACAGCATGACAGTCTGCGACAGTGATTAGGCAGGGGCTCCATTTGCATCGTGCCGAAGACGATCTTACCTCTGATTTTGTTGTCGGGCTAAGGAGGGCAGGATTAGAGGATCGACCATCTGTAGATACTCTGGGGGACGACCGGCCGGATGCTATTGAGTCGTCTCTACGATGCCCTGGTCCACATAGATCAGCAATAGTCACAAGGTTCCAAGCCGCGGTCTTACAAACCTTTCAGAGATAGCAGTTTGGAAGAACCGTCTGATGAGCCATTGCCTGCCTGGAACGCTGTCATCTGGGTGGAGATAGAAGATACTGATGAGGCGTCGGAGTCGTTGGCGCCAGTGATGCTCCCGATGATATTGGATGTGGTCGAACTCGACTTGTTCTTCTTGGGAACTGGTGGTAAGACTCTTCCTGGCAACTCCGTCCGCAACCTCTTGGCCAGGCGGGGGAAATCGCCATACCGACGACCGACGAAGTGCTCCAGCTCCCCTTTCCGCTTGACGCGCAAGATGAACTCCTGGGCGGTCTCATGTTAAGCAGAGCAACCACGGCACCATCCATTGGCAGAGAGCAAACTTACTGCGTGTTTGTGGTACCTGACGTTCCGCTTCACAGAAGTAACTCGAACGCCGGCAACGTTGACGTCCCAGCCATTGAGGTAGTGCCCCTCAGGCACCGACGCTATGACTCCCGAATCAATGGCATCTCGATCCACGATCTCGAGTTCCGAGAAACGTATTCTCTCCTCAAACCCAGACGAGGTCCCAACACCCGAGACCATCATGAGCTCGACGAGCTTTTGCGCTTTGGTGGCAAGCTTTCGACGCTTCGTCTCCTCTAGTCGGTCTTCTGACGATGATATATTCTTGGTGGTGAAGGATTCGAGGAACTAATGGCCAAAATTGCACGGTCAGAATCCTTGCGGCCTTTACAGTCCGTCCGGGGGGCATATTCCATCGTTACATACCACCTGCAGCTTATCCTGCCAAAACTCCTTCTCATTTGCCTTGTCCAGGAACGGGAATTCGCGCACATGGTGCACGAAGATGTATCGCAGGATCGGGAGTTCGGAGTCGAAGGGCGAGACCTCGCCGAACTCGGATTTGAAGGGGGCGCCGAATCGCCGCAGCGACGTTGGCGAGTTGAGCTCTGATATCTCCCATTTCACTTGCTCGGCGATAAGCTCGCGCTTGAGATCTGAGGAAGAGTCGACGTGTTAGCCCAACCGCCCTCCCGACGCGGGGTTTCCTCCCCATCAGGGGGCAACGAACAATGCTCTTGCTTTCCGGTCAATGTTTGGCTGCCGGGCGGGGCGGCTGATGCATTGCTATTGCCGCCGTCTTGGGCCTTTTCTGCGGGAGCATTGGAAGCCATGTCTTCGTTCTCAGCTCGGCTCTAGGTGAAAATGGGGTGGAATAACCCAGATAGACGAAGAAGAATAAAAGTTCACAGGGGCCAAGATTGCCCAATCTCGGCGGTTTGGCGGGGTAGGTACAGTACAGGCGGAGAGAGTTGTTGCGGGACGGTCAGCAACAGAACAGCGGTCCCGAAAACTCACAAAGCTACAAAACCTCCGACGGACACGGCTTTGTAAGGCTGAATGCGACACGGAAAGGGCAGATTTAAGACACAAAACGAGAGAGAAAAAAAGAAACAAGTCTAGAGATAGCTGAGACAGGTGGCCGCGCGACCTGATTATCCGCGAGGAATGCCTCTTGTGGCTCGGTGCCAGGTGACGTACTGCCGCCCGCCAAGCACCTATCTTCTCAGGCACCTAATCCACTGTGTGCTATGAGTAGGTACCTCCAGCTAAGCTCGCTTCGCCTACGAGTACACACAGCAAATTTGGCCAAGCTCTTAATGGATCACGAGCCCCATCTTGCCGCGACAGCCAAATGACGGATCTTGTTTTGTGGCGCGGGTGGATGACGTACGATGCCGCCCACCTCCACAATTCCGGCGGTTGCGTATCTCTAGTGTCGAATGAGATGGACCGCGCCTCATTTCTTTGTCCACACACAGCCCAAGGCCAAGCTTTGTGATTTAGCATCCAGGGTCCACGGCCTCGTTTTCCAGCCACAGGCGTCTCGGCGTTAGAATCAAGCGCGGAATAGAACGGGCAACCCCCCGTTTTCCGGGCCGATGAAGCTGTTTCTTGGACAACGCTAGGAAAACGTCCAGACCAATCACGTGAGAATCTCCTTGAAGACTCACATTAGTGCTGACTGTGGATGGTAACTCTGCATTGCCAACTTTCAATCAGGCCCTACAGAAGGTCAATGGATGGATTAGATAGGTTAGGTAGGCAGGTTGGTGCAGAACAATCAACCGAGGCGCGAGACAGCCCTGCGGGCCCTCCAAGGGTAGGAAATGCCTGCCATGTTGTTCGGGTATCAAAAAGTATAGTGCCTTGCACGGAACACAGGTGTAATCAGACTCCAACGCCTTATTGTGCGAGTACTGTGCGTCGCCAGCAGCGCTTCATAACTCGTCAAAGATCCTCAGCCTGTCATCAGGAGGCAGCAAGTGGTCCTCCGTTGCTCCTTTCGACGGCGAACCCAGCAAATCTCGGCCATCCCCTCCGGGTGTGCCGTGCTGAGTGCCGTTGCCCGGACTCGCATGCCGGATGTAATTCAGGCTCTCGTTCGCGACCCGGACCGTCGCTTCCTCGATACTCGTCGGCACGTACTGCGCGCTGATGAGGATGAGGACCAGGATGAAGGCGATGGCCGAGGTGACGACCCAGATCGCCTTGAGCCGCCGCCTCGTCCTCTCCTGCCACTCCCCATCGGCCCGCTCCCAGCCCTCGATCCTCTCCCGCACCGAGTCGACCCGGTTACTGAGGGCCTCGATCTTCTCCCTCCCGGCGTGTACGCGGCTCTTCAGCGACTCGATGCGCTCCTCCTGGTCCTCGAACTGGCCAAACGAGTCGAGTTGTGAGCAGACCTCGCTGACGAGCTCCTCCGTCTCCTTCTTGAAGTTGGCGTTGGTCTCCTGCGACGTGCTGGCGAGCTCCTTGAGGGCGATGACCATGCTCTGCAACATGCCTAGCTTCTCGAGAACGGAGTAATACGTATCATCGAGTCTTCGAGTGGTGGTGTTGGAGAAGGTACTGAGGTCGGCAAGGGAGCTTTTCAGACCGCTGTAGAGCACCATTTTTAGTTTCCGAACTTGCGTCCAATCATTCAGGGTAGGGGCCTCGAACGTTACTCTCGCAGCTGCTTTCTGCCGCTGCTGTCGAAGTTGTTCCTCCCTAGGCAGTGTCCGCGCAACGGTGTACCCAGGCCCAGCCACGGGGCCAGAGTCATCGCCCGAGGCAGCTAGGATACTAGGCCTCCTGCTCGGATTCGGACTAAGGTTGGGCGTCACGCCTTCGGACTTGGAGCCGGCTCGCGATTCCATGGCAAGTAACGTTGACGACGTAGAGTGCGGGGTGAGGATTCGATCGTCGCATTCGCGTTCGCGCTCCCTGCGTAGAAGACTGGAGTGCTCGTGTCGATGCAGCCGGATTGGTGAGGATAGTTCGCTAATGGAGCGGGTTATCTGGTGCCTTGGCCGATGAGGTGGCAATGGCCGAGGGGAATCGGCCCCGTTGCTGGACATGGTGGGTGTGCAATCTGGGCTGTACTACTACACTGAGTAGACTATATCCAGTGTACAACGTACTGCGCAGTTCGTGGTGCCCGTCTGATCTAAATGACGGGGAGTGATCTACTTGTCGGTACTTTCGCGGTCTAGATTGCTCCAAGCAAAGGCTGCCAGGGAAAGTGCAGGGAAGTGCAGGGAAAGACCTTGGTGGGGCAGTGTGTGGGCGGATAAGCCGTGTGGTGCAACTTTCACATGTCGTCTAGGTATCTACCACTCGGTCTAGAGAGGAACCAAGAAACGAATTATAAAGCATCCAATGTTCACCCAACATGTTACAGAGAGGCGAGCAATTACCCGGTAAAATTTCAGTGATGATGTATTTCTCGGCACATGCTACTCCCAGACGTGTTGCTAACTGATGTAAGTAGCTAAGGTACCTAGGTATTCCATCATAATAGGTCGTCATGAGCCGCAATGGTCATGCTTGCATGTCATGCCCGCCTTAAAAACTGCATCTAGGTTTGAAGAGACGGCATTCCCAAGGTGGATTTCCAGCCAGAAGCTGCCATCTGTCCGTTTTCGCACACTGTAGCCAACCCTGCGACTGACAACCTGGAAGGTAAGGTGGCTGTATCCCCGTTTCAGCTGGTCTGTTGCAGCCCTCGAGGGACCAGAAATGCAGGTTGCTGAAGAGAGGACAGCGCCGCAACAGCCATGCTCCTCCAATGGCAGTAATAGGGACACCCCATCATAATCCCTTGCCCGGCTGCAATGAACACCAGTGGAGTCGAACTTGTCCACGTTTGCGCCTCACGAGTTGAGCAGCTTATTCCTCTTCTCCTTTCTCTTGAGCCTCTCAACCCTCTTCTTGTGCATCTTCTCGGCCAGCTTCTCGTATCTCTCCTTCTCCTCCTTGGCAATGCGCTTCTCTTTGATTGATTTGATGCGTGCCTGGAATGGTGGTTTGAGGTTAGGGACGGATGCGATCCATCAAAGACGAGGAATCCCCTCTCACCTGTCTCTCGGTCTCCTTCTCCTCTTTCATTTGCTTTTCCTTGGCCTTCGTGGCAGCCTGAGCTATCCTTTCCTTTGCACGTTTCTCATAAGAGGTTAGGCCAGATGCTGGCCGAAAAGCCTTCTTCGGTTCATGCCACTGCTTGCCTGCAATAACTGTGAGCATTTTGACTGGTCCTCAGGTTGTGCAGAGTATATAATACCATTCACCCTCATCCCCAGGGGCTTAGCCGTAGACGCGGTGGCTGCTGCTGTGGTAGCCGACATGATGATATCTACCTTCAAGTTCTTGGGGGAAAAATCCGCAGAATGAGAAAGCGGTCAGTGGGGTTGAAGGTGGCATGCAAATATTCTGCCGCTCGAAACCTGCCTGGCTGGCAATTGTGCGGTGTGGAAAAGTGGCACTAGACACCTACCTAATTAAAGGCGGGAGGGAATGGCAATTTCGGGGCCCGAAAGTATGGCAGGCCAATGAGAGAGGCGGCCGCTGGCTGGAGAACCATAAGTTTCTTTCAAAAGTGGCTTGTAGGCGTCAATCCAGCTTGCTTCTGCAGGCTTCACCCCTGGGGCTCTGTTTTGCTTAGTGTGGTTCTATCGCTGAGGCCGAAATGAGGTCGCGAGAATTAAATCAATATTCTCAAATTACATAACAAAATCCTCAGCTGGTCGCGACAAGCGCGTAAAGTACCGAGGTGTGCTTCCTGTTGTCCTTACTTAGTAGACAATGGTTCATACTGCAATCAAACGAAGGGGGGGAAATTGCTGAGATGGACGGGTCTAGGTATAATTAGAAACCAGCGAGCTCACAATCTCGGTCATCCATGGCCACTTTCGGGTTGTCTTAGTAGTCTGACTGAAGATCTTCACAGGCAGAAAAAAATGTGAAACGTAGTGTAGATTATTCGTACCCGGCAAACCGCCACTTCGTGGCGAGGCCAATACCTTACCGAGACTCGAGTCTGGTTACATGTCGTGCCGGAAGGAACCGCTTTTGGAGTGTCCGGAGCTTTTACAGAGCAACACACCAAAAAAGAAGAAAAACCCCTGGGCCCACAGGGCCAATAGTGATGATGCCCCAGGTCTCACAACGCCACGACGGTACGCCGTACCTACTTAGTAGTTGCCTTGCAGCAGCGATCGCGTTAGCAGCATGTACGCAGCAGGTAACCTGTAACCTGTAGGGGCCCCTCGCAGTGGAGTAGGTAATTCTGTTAACTCTTGGCTGCTTCTCCGCCGGCTGAATTGGGTGGCTGGCGCCTATCTGAAATTCTGAATGCATGGTGTGTGGCTGCCCACCTTGATGCACGCTTCAGGGTCAACAGTTGAACAGGTCGCCTCCACCTAGGCTCGCTAGGGAGGTATGTACTACATGCCGAGGAAGTTGTTGTTATCATTGGCGATGTGGGATGTGGGATGTGGGTGACAACCATAGCCAGTCTTGGGAGGTGGGCCTGGCCCTCCCTCAGTCTTCGCATTTTCCGCCCGTGCCGCGTTTGTTTGGTTTCCTTTCTATCGACTCGGGATTGTTGGAGGGCCGGGCTTGGAACTTGGAAACGAACCAAGAATAAAAAGTCGGAAACCCGGCTACTGTAGCCACCAGGCAAGCCAGTGGCAGTCTTGGAGCAACGAACGCTGAGATGGTGGAACGATGGAAGCACTCGGTAGCGGCCCATGCGAATTGGCAAGAGATGAACGAAACTAGGTGTCTTCTGCACCTACCTTCCATACCCAGATACCCTTCTATGACATTAGATCGATCATCTTCCCATTGTCGACAGCGGCTGCCCGTTCTCCTACTACACAGATTACGCTCTGCGTTGTAGTCTGTATCAGACAGAATAATTTGAATACGTGGACCATGAAGCACAATCTTTCAATTATGCAGAAACCGTTCGCCAGGGGTCTATCCTTCCGTTCCTGGCCGGGGGTGTTCCAGGGATTTTCAGGACTCCCAAAGCATCATCAGCTGCGGGCCCTGGGTATCCCGGACGCGGTTCTCAGGTCGGTTCCGACCCAATCATTGGCCGAATCTCAATAGCCCCAGGTTCCTGATTGACATGCAAAGGGAAGATTTGTTTGGCGTTTGATTATCTGATTTCTGGGGGTAAAACAAAAATTATGGGACCATCATCTCGCCTTCCGAGGGCTTCATACGGTCATTGTATGTACACCACTCGTGTATATAATGCAAGTTTGTAAAATCACAGGATGGATGGCTTCAGCGCAGGTTGATGAAGAAAGGGTTGTATCCTATTTATTGTATGTGACCGGCGATATGATCTTAAATGTCGCGATGAGGAACCACCCCTGAACCCCAGCATGCACCATGCAACGTCGAGCCTGGGTTAATGTATCTGATGATACCTTGTGATTTGTGTCCTGCTCCTTAAGTACAGACAGGGTCGCAATGACGGACTGTGCGATGCAGCTCGATCTCCTACTGTGGCGCCGACACCTTGTAAGCCATCGTCGTGAGTGACTGATGGAGTTCATGGAG
This sequence comes from Phialemonium atrogriseum, assembly GCF_030411735.1. Classification (NCBI taxonomy): domain Eukaryota; kingdom Fungi; phylum Ascomycota; class Sordariomycetes; order Cephalothecales; family Cephalothecaceae; genus Phialemonium; species Phialemonium atrogriseum. Next base: position 951,291 of record NW_026848143.1, read on the forward strand.
CCAAAAGCCATCTTCTCACTACTCGCTGTTTGGGAATTTGCTCTGTGTTGTTTCCGAGTCCCAGGCCATCTCAAGCATCGTGTAGATTCTCCGTGGCTGACGTGGTACGCCATAAATCCTCGACATTGAGGCCCGCAGCCTTAGAAAGGTCCACCTAGGCATCATCAGATCTCACACAGTGCAATACGAGCCCCCCCCCCCCCCCCCTGCCCAACACACCATCCACACCCCCCCTCCCACAGCCCCCAATACTTACATTGAACGTACCCGCTTTGCACCACCGCCTCTTCTTCTCATTCTCTCACTTCTCTCCTGTCCACTTGTTGGGCTGTCCCCGTCGACAACTTCAACAACCACTGGCTCAATTCCAGTTGCAAGTCTTGAGATTTGCCTGGTCTTGTCCGTCCACTCCTTTAACAGCATCAAAATTTATATTCGCGGCGAGGCATTGCCTGGATCTTGTCTTGATTATTTCTGCGCAATCGCCTCTCGTCACTTCTTGTGCTGAATTTTGCCAATCGAGGTACGCTAGGTCATCCATCTCCTCGAGTTCAACAAGCTCTCGCAACGGTGGGACTGTACTGACCCTCGGTGGTGCTCCCAGATTGCATTTTTGTCCCAATCGTAACCTTGTTCTGTCGACCGACACACTAGGGACTTCCCCCTACTCGGTCAACCGGCGAATCGCCAACTCCAGCATCCCACGGGGTCTATGTTACCTCTCCACTAATTTGTCCAACTTTTCTGTTGCCGCAGAGCGGCTCGGGAAAGATGGCGACCACCGTTGGTCCAGACATCATGATAATGGATAGATTGGCAACAGAGAATCGCGACTCGGAAGGCTCAGCCGCCCTGCAGAACATGCCTCCTACTCTGTCGCCTCTCTCGAGTCCAGAACTCTCACCAAGATCGAACGTCCCACCGCCCAACCCTCCTTTTGTCTTCCCGCCTCGACAGTCGCCTCCATCCTCGTACTCTCGTGCGGCACGAAAACGTCCTGGACCTATCTTGGACTTTCAAAGAGACGCTACCGGGCCACCTTGCGAAATTGGCAGCGGTGCACCCAAGCCGGTTTCATTGCCGGATTTCTCTTTCCCCATGGCACCTCCGTCAGGCGGTGCTACCGAGAACAGTTTCTTGAGCCCTCCACAGTCTCCCCAATCCCCGCGGGCGATCCCCTCCAAGCCCGTTGGAGTCGGGCATCGGCGAGGAGGAAGTGAGTTTGTTGGTGGTAGCATCCGCGCAGGGGATTCCATCGCGATGATTAGTACGAGTCCGACAAAGTCCGAGAGCGGTCTTGCCTCTCCAAATCTCGCCCCGAGCAGGCCTCGTCGAGGTCACGCCCATAGACGATCCGCGGCTATCTCGAGTCACGATCTCTCATCTATAATTCTGCCATCTCCTACTACGCCTGGCGCAATAAAGGGCAGCAGCGCCCCAACGAGCCCTGCCCTCTACGGCCGAAACGATGCCTACTCTTTTCCTCGTACCACCGGTCAACTGGAGCAGACGCATTCGATCGCCTCGCCCAAGTCTGAAAGCGACATCAGGAAGGCATCTACGCAAGTGTTTCCCTCCGAGGAAACTCAAGTCACTCCAAAACCTCCGGTGCGAAACCGAGTCGGATTTTCCGACACCCTCGAGTTCATCCCAAGGCCGCTTTCCCTCGTGTCAAGTGATACGTCGAGCACCGCAACGGCGCGTCCGGGGCACTCGGTTTCGGGAAGCATCTCATCTGTGATCTCGCTCACAACCTCAACTATCGCCGATAGAGAGGCTGGCTCGCACGTCAGGTCCGATGCAGCACTCAAGAGGAGCGACTCGCGACCAAGCACTGCAGGGGCTGTTCTTGAGCGAACACAAAGCACGCAAGATACAGACCAGAGCTCGCCCTCTCCGCGAAGGCGGAACTCCATCCCTCACCTGGATCCGCTAGCCCTTTCGGAAATCGCTACGTCGACGCCCAGTCCCAGCAAAGCGCCTAAACGGTGGTCATTCTTTGGTCTGGATCCTTTCGTTGGGTCACACTCGCCAACGCGATCCCGACCCGTCAGCGCGAGTTCGCTCGAGTTGCAACCGAAACCCATCGTATCATCACTCTACCATGCATCTGATGATAATCTACCAGAGTTCTCCGCGACAGAGCTTCAGGCGGGGCAATCCGACAAGAAACCGATAGGTAGAAAGAGGAGCAAAAAACAGAAGAAGGTGAAAACCTGGGCCGGGTCTATTCTGTCACGCAAGTCCAAACCCCGCCACGTGAAGCCCAAGCGTCGAACGCCAACCCCGCCTCCTCAGCATGTCGAAATTGAGGATGATGACATTGTTCGGAGGAGTTTTGAGATACTCGCAGGGCAAGTCATGCCAACTGTCATGATCACCGACGCTTCCGCCCTCGAAAGCGGGGATTCGTGCAGGCCGTCTTATACGGCACCTGCTTTCGAAGAGGACGCCCCGTATCCCATGATTGATCTGGATGCCGCCCTGGGACCGTTCAATACTCCTTTGCCGAGGAATACCGAATGGGAAGCGGCACAGAAAGCAGGGGGACTTTCAAAGAGGCAACTTCATAGCGCTGCAGGCATGAGTCGATTTACCGGACCCGGCATGCACTACTTCCACCGACGTGCGGAGAGTGCTCCGGAGATGGTACCCTTCGAGGCCGGTCGGTTTATCCACCGCTTCGGCAGCAGCTCCACGATGGCGGATGTCTTTGAGGAAGATGAGGAGGATGGCGACTCGGACATCAACAAGACCACTGGGCAGTCAACCCCGATTCCCGAAACCCCCAATGAGAAGCATCATAGCCTCGACGGCATTCCCAGCGGATACACCTTCGCAGCGTCTAACACCGATGAGATGATACCCGACTTCCGCATCAACGCCCAGCTCCAGTCCGGCCCCAGACGGAAAGGCAGCGACCTCAGCGACGACGAGAAGTCTCAGGCAAGCTCTAGGATGAAGTCAGAGCACGGCGGAAGCTCTCTCTATGAGGAGGTTATTGTTGAGGAGAACGATGTTCCTCCAATGCCCGAATTCGAGCCAAGATTTGCTTCAGTTGGTGATGCCTATGATTCACCAGCACCTTCTCCACGCCATATTTTCAGGGCCAAGGACCTGGCGCCGGTCGATGTCAGTCCTCTGCATTTGCCGACTTCGTCCCTGGCACCGATCAGTCCTTATTCGATGTCACAGGCGTCGTCATTCCCGTCTCCTCGGTCGCCCGCTTCCTACGATGCTCACAGAATCTCTACCGCTCCTTCGTCTGTCGCCGAAGACACCTTCCAATCCCTTCTCATGGGGGAGCCTGGCCCAGAGGTCCGAATTTCGGTTGACGACATTCCGTCGTTGACCAGCAGCAACTCGACTATGACTCGAGAGAGCGCATCTCTGCACAACCCCCAAGCAAGACCACTAGCGCGGCACAATCAGCCAAGACCCGCATCCTTTACTGCAACCGCCTTTGGTAGAAGACGATCGAGTCTGGCCAGCCTGAACCGCCTTATCAGCACGTCGCATGGTGAACGAAGCAAGCTGTCTATGGAGGTCCCTCTTGATGGCGAGCCGGAGAAGAAGCCGAAGGTCAGCAAGACGAAGCGTCTCAGCCGAATGATGCAGTTTTGGAAGCCTAAGGAGAACACTCCGGCATAGAGAGCGATTTTCTTCTTTTGGTTGCCAAGGTTGTCTTGCACCCGACCTTGATCCTCTGCCAGACCGAGGGGCTCTGATGTAGGATCTGGGAGGGCACAACAGTAACAAACGCACGTAATTTTTTTTAGCGAGGGGGGTAGTGGGGGATCTTGGCCTCACGGCCAGAAGTTGAAAGAGACAGAATGAGTTGCGGTGGCAAGTTTGGGCGGATGATCTCAGCTTCATCCTCGTTGGGGATGAGGCCTGTATGATGGGCAGATCGAGTCGGGTTTCCACACTGACTTTGACTTTGGCGTTTTAACGATAGCATGAAGACCACTTGCATGAGCACAAGCGGGTATTCCTTTGCCGAACTGGGCGAGTTCTGGCGAACGGATGTGGAATATAAGAATGGGTCTTTGGTTCTCCTGGACATATCGCTGCAAACAGAAGCAAATTGAGTTGTACGAGGGCAGAAGGGAAAAGGGTTCACCCACGGCAGTCACGCCAATGGGGCACTCTCAGCTTGGTTGGCTTTACAAACAGCAGATTAGACGACTTAAAGAACAATTCAGTTCACGTAGAATATAGTAATGAACATAGTGTATCTGGAGACTTGGCCACACGCCCATTGCCTATCTTGTTGATCCAATACTTGGCCTGTCGGAATATTGCCAACAAAGTGCTGGCTGGCAGACCCAGAAATCATATGATTCGTAAGGGACCGTTCATTGAAGCATTTAAGAGATGTGACCTCAGTTATAGTAAGGCTGGAGCCAGGTGTTCGGGGATGGGACATGAGCCTCGGCATTTACATATTAATGCGCCGAGCGTACCCCAGTCGTGGAGCTCCAACCAAGCTTCGACATTGAACCGCAAGCTCCAACCAATATAACCGAAGCTCCAACAACCACCATGCTCTAGTTCTGCCATTATTCATAGAAGACTGGTATCTCGACATTCGCCGAGCACTCGAACTTACCATCCCACACCCACTTCGCCCATCCCATCGTCCATCTCATGTCCAAACAATCGTCTTCACGCAATGCGACCCACCGGCTGCTGAAGGAGCTCGGACAATGGAACACCGAGTCCAAGGAGGAGACGGGCATCGAGCGCCTCGGCCCCGTCCGCGACGACGAGCTGCTGACCTGGCAGGCCGTCATCAACGGCCGGGGGATCGGCAGCGGCTACGATGGTGAGTAGGCGAAAAAGACAGCGTCCACGCCCAACATCCCCCGTTGCTGCAACGTCTTGCTTTCTAAACCAGAACACAACGAAGCTAACAAATGTGCCCCCCCCCCCCCCCAACCCCAGACGGGCGCTGGCTCCTCGAGATCATCATCCCGCCCAGCTACCCGCTCGCGCCCCCGTCGATCCGCTTCGCGACGCCCGTGGTGCACGCCAACGTGGCGCTGCGGACGGGCGAGATCTGCCTGGACCTCCTGGCCTCGGCCTGGACGCCCGCCTACACGGTGCTCGAGTGCGTGCGCGCCGTGCGCGCCCTGCTCGCCTGCCCCGAGGCCGACAGCCCGCTCAACGTCGACGTCGCGGCCCTGCTGAGGGCCGGGGACCGCGTCGCCGCCAGGGGGCTCGTCGCGTTCTGGATTGCGGATGGGGGCGGGAGGTATGAGGGGGAGTGAGAGGGGGAGGGGAGACGGATCATCGTTTTGGGTTGCCTTCGAGCTTGGAGTTTTATGGGATGATATCATCAGAGAGCATTTGTGAATTTGGCTGCGGGAGCCAGGGGAGAGTAGGCTGTTTGCTGCGCGAATGCATCTGCCACTCTTCCCTTAGCATTATATACAGCATCATTGGGGGGTTCGTCGGTTCGGTGGGGGTTGAATGATTGACTAAGGATTCCCCCCAGGCATAGATAGGATCTGGCAAAGTTGCAATCAGGCAAGGGCCAAGGGGGAGTAGCTGGCTTAAACATTGGAAATTTCTATAATCTCTCAATTCCTCCTCCAGCTCATCATGAGGGCAAAGAACCCATGAGGCTCCCCTCTACATGTTCTAAACTAAAAAAGCCATCCAGATGGGGCGATTGCAAAGCATTGTACACAGTTAAGACAAAGTTGGAACCCCACCGGCTCATCCCTTGAGCCTCCATGCATTCCCGACTCCGTCGTCCTGATCGTGTGTCTGGTGGGTTTGATTACTGCAGAAACGCCGGGACCATTCCCAGATGAAAAAGAGAGAGAGAGAGAAAAAGAGGAGGGGACACCAAGGGGTCTTGGAGATCCCGGTCTATGGAACTTTGTCCTCCAGCCCCTGACCCGGACAATATGCTACCACGGCTTCGAGGTCGTGATGTTTCCCCAGTCGACGTCTCGAATCGATTCAGGCCGTGATCTATCGTCGCTGGAAACGTAAAATATCGTGGCAAACGCAAGCGCGCCGTATTCGGGCAATCCGTACTGGCAGCGTCTCACTCATTGTAGTGGTACACCTTTTGTCGTGTGTTAGCGAAATGAGTACGAGCGTATGGTCCGGCAGCAAGTCTCACCTTGTAATTTGGAAGCCCCGTTGATTGCCAGCCTAGTCTCTTGGCCATCTTGGCGAACCCCTCGGTCTCGATGAGGTGGTAGAAGGCGAAAGGGGGGAACATGGCCCCATCCCGGTGAACGTCTGCCTTGACTAGCAACGCTGTGCCTCCAACGCCATCCAAATCAACTTCGGAGTGCACCTCCCCGTCATCGGTGGTCATGTAGGCCATCAAGACCCGATACGTGGCAATGTCTGCGTATCCCTCGAGCAGAATATCGTCGGGCCCCATCTTGGCCGCCAATTCCTGCGCAACTGGGCTGTCTTGCCAGCTGTTGAAATCATAGGGCCGCTCGTTTTCCATCTTCTTTTCCTCGTCGTAGTATCGCTGGAAGCAGTTCGGGACGATGATGGGCTTATCGTGGGAAGCCAGGTCTTGGATCAGTGTGGGCGGTGTTTCGATAATGTCGGCATCCAGCCAGAGCACCCATGAGGTCGATGGGCCGAGGGTTGAGAACAGCAGGGAGTTGCGCGCTTTGGACATGGCAGCTCGTCGTTCCTTCTGGTTCTGCAACTTGTGTCTCTCGCCCTCATCTTGAGAGGCCAGCGGGGGGTCGAAGTCTTGCCGCAAAATAATGATGCTCTTGAACCTGTTCCTCTCGGCGCTGTGCTGCTGGGTCTTTGCGATCTGTTCTTGTAGCGCCGTGGTCGCCGCATTCCCCTCCTTATTCTTGGGCAGAATGAAGCCGAGGGTTATAAGCTCGTGGGGGTATGACAGTCTCAAGAGATTGTCCCAGTACTCCTGGTAGAAGCGAGCCATTGGGGTGAGAACAAGGATGTTCTCGCGGTTCTCGATCGGGTTCTTGGTGATGGTGACATTGTTGAGATTGTATCGGGTCACCGGTGGAGGCTTTTGTGTTCCCTTGGAGGATGTCTTACGGAAAGGGGAGGTGGGAGGGGAGAGGGGATGAGATGCCGCGGTGGATTTTCGAGCAGAAGAGAAATCAGAAGTTGCAGGAGCAATTAAAAAGTATAGAATGAAGATGCAAAGAACAGCACCAATAAGGAGGGTGAGAGGATTTGTCCTCTTAAGACGGACTGGCCCCAATGGTCGCGCCATGGGTTCGTCGGGATGTCTCAAAGGGCAAGCTGTTCTCCGTCATTAAGAGCGCGCCCAATGCCTGGACGATGGCGACAGGAGTGAGGAGGAGGACAGATGGATGGCAAAGGTGCCGACGTTGCAATGCCAGACACCACACAGTTGGTTAAGGCCCGGTCTCCGGGTCGTCAAGTCGGGATGCCGATGATGGACGGAGAAAAATGGTGAAAGTGATAACGGGGGTCCTTTTAGCCAGCAAACCGTTCGAATTGGCATTTGCTAATCTGTACTTTGTCACTTTCACCTGCCAACCCGGGGTGCAATCTCGGATGAAATGTGGCTTGACAGCCCTGGCAGGTGCCATTGTGGCCCGTGGGTCAACAAGCCACACCCTTTAGAGGCTCTTAGCCTCTCACTTCTTCCCGCCCCAAACACGTCAAAGCTGCAACCTAGCTTGGTGGATGTGCCACCACTGAGAGCTTCAGTAGGAGCCTCACCATCCACTACTACACCACCCCCAGCTCTTCAACAAACCACCACCACGAATCTGCAAACGCTCGGTTCTCCCCCTTGACTGCCCGTATTTTATTCCCTTCCATCTACCTACCCTCAAATACCAGATCGGCAACATGTCCGCAATACCCATCATTACCTTTAAAGCTGGCCTCTGCGAGGTTGATGTGAGTTTGCCTTGATAAATTGTTGATCCCGCTTTGCCCAACGGCTAACCGCAACGAAGCAATCGTCAAGGCCCTATAAGGTGAAACCTATTCCCAGACAGGGATATGTCTACCTCTATAGCGAAGACGGTATGTCGTCCTCCGGAAGCCATGTGCAAGGCTTAACTAAAGCTTACCCCGTCCAGATCTGATCCACTTCTGTTGGCGAGAGCGAAGCGTCCCTCTCGATCAGCCCGAACTCGACCTTGTCATGATCCCCACCGATGGGCAATTCGTCCCCTACGATACCCAGTCGCCTAGCAACCCAACTTCCAAGACCGACGGCCGCATCTTCGTTCTCAAATTCGCCTCGTCCTCGCAACGGCACCTGTTCTGGCTGCAGTCCAAACCCCAAGCCCGGAGTGGCGACCCAAGCTGGTTCAGCCCCCGCGACCTCAAGATTGGCGAAATTGTGAACAGGCTACTGCAAGGCGACGAGCTCGATGTCACGCGGGAATTGACCCTGGTGCGGAATGACAACGACGACAGCCGGCGAGACAACGACGACGACGAGACCATGGAAGATGTCGAAGGCCACGGAGACGCCAGCGACCACCACCAAGGAAGCAGCGGAGGTGCAGGTGCTGATGCCACGGGTGGAGACATCCGGCGCGAGGGCGAAGGATCCAGAGAAGGTGGAGCGGATGGCGGGAGAGCGTAGGTGACCTCTCTACTTGCTTTTGTTTACGGAGTTCGCGGCTTGGAGCAGCGGCCATGACAAGGAATCTGCAGAGCTCTGCTACTGCCGACGAAAGGTTCAGGAATATCCAATGTATTTGTAGACTCGGTGTTCGACTGCACATTGTTCAACAATTGAGATATGGATATCCTTTGCGGCGTCTGGCATCCAAAAAGTTCTGTGACAGCGCTAACTATTTTCCTATCTTCTAGGGCGTCTTCTTCCGCTCCAGATGCGGCTGCAGCCGTTAGAAACTTCCTCGAGTCCCTCAAGGGGCAGCAAGGGCTCGGCAGCGGCCAGCAGGCTGAAGGAGGCAAGCTATACCCAGTCCTGAACGACCTCCTCGAGCCGTCGACAACCATTCCGATGATCGATGCGGCGTCGGATGATTACGTCGACAACCTCCTGGGCTTCCTGCCCCCCACCGTCCTCGTCCTCTCCCAGCAGGGAAGCGACGGTGACCCGGTTTCGGCCGATCCGTCGGCGGAGTCGGTGACGGCGGCGCGGGAAGCCATGAGCCCGGGCCAGAAGCGCAGTTTGCTGAAGAAGGTGCTGCGGAGTCCGCAGTTCTCCCAGAGCCTGGCGAGCCTGACGGTTGCGCTGCGGGATGGCGGACTTCCTACCATAGCCGAGGCTCTCGGCATCAAGGTCGAGAACGGGGGTTTGGTCAGGGGCGGAAGCGTCCCCCTCGGTGGCGGCGAAGCGGTGGAGGCGTTTGTTGAGGGCGTCAAGAAAACGGTTCAGGAGAAATAATGAGGCTTGTGGCACAGGTATGGGCCTGGGGTATGTTTCTGGTTGCCATACATAGATTGTGGCCCTCGATGGAGATATTCATACCGGCGATGGCTAGCTTCCAATAGAAGGCAGCAAGCTGTTTGTGCCGACGTTCGATCTGGCCCACTGCTTACACTCTGCCATCTCAGCTATAAAGTCCAACACAGAAGACTCTGACTGGCTTGCCATCCTAGCCCTTTTGTTTTGAATCGTAGTGAATCAGCAAATTACCTGGAGCTTAACTTGGCTCCCACTCCTAAACTGTCCGTACGGCACTGGGAAGAGGTGAGTCGACAGGCTAGAAATTACCTAATGTACAACCTGCAGTAGTGACTCTCTGGTGAAGCATGCCTGTCGCCAAGAAAGGGGGGAAAGTGAGGTGATGCTATGCACCTCGTATGCACCTAATAGGGTTGTCAATCCTCATCCGTGCGCAATCCCCTTGTCCACCAGACCAGGAAATTTCCAGTAAGGCACCAGTTGAGATCGTTCGCGATGGAATGTCTCTCTCTCCCAGACAAACTTTAGTTTCATCCACGCAGGGCTAGACCCTTGGATTGGCGCTCTCTGTGATCTCTCCCGAGACTCGACCACCACCTTGCGTCGCAATTGAACTCTGAACTCGGCGACCGACCTGCTCTATCACCATTGCGATCACCCTTATCACACCTCAACCAAACACCCCCCCTCCCTCCAAAACCTCACACTTGCCGGCCATGGATCAAGCAGATATCCCCGCACTCCTGTCGCGGCTTGCCAGCGATGAGGATGCCGTACGCAAAATGGCAGTCTTCAAGCTGCAGTCATCCATCAACGACCCGGCCTTTGCAGACGTCTTTATATCCTCGGGCGGCCTGGTTATCCTGCGGCGATTGATCATGAGCACCGGGGGCAACACCTTAGCCTATGCGCTGCAAAGCCTCACCCGATTGCTAGAGGTGGACATGGGCTGGGACATATTCGAAGGCTCCACGGCTGGGGACCTGGTGGAGCGGATCGTCGAACTTATCGTCATGAACCCTCTCGTCAACATTCTGCGGGGCGCCATGTCCATTCTGGTTGCATTGGTCAGCCACTCACAGTCTGCTGGACGAGGGACCGTCAAAACACCGGGCTTTTTTGGCTTCCGGGCGTTAAAACCAGCCGTGGCTGTCTACCCGCAGTTCTTTGAGCTTGTTATCCAACAGTTGCAATCCGCCGACCATGCCTTGTGTGCCAACGCTCTCATGCTCATCAATGCCTTGATACGGGACGCGGTGTCGAATGATGGGGTCTCAGCTGTGGTAGTCACAAAGGGAACCGGTGTGGGAGAGGAATGGTCAAAGTTCATTAAGAGGCTGCAGGACCTAGGACTCATCAAAGCGGTTTACAACCTCATGCAGAGCTCTGCACTTCAAGATCTTGCCTATCCCTTGCTCGAGTTTCAGTCATTGACAAAGGTGCTGCTGCGCAAGTGGAGGGAAGTTCGGGTCGACTTGGAGAGACCAGAGCACCGAAGGGCACTGAAAGGCCTCCACCTGGCCAGCGCACCGGATAGGTACCTGCCAAACGGAACTGCGAGGACGGCTGAAGAGGCCGAGACGAACAAGAAGGGAAGCAGGAGGCATAACCCTGAGAAGTGGAGGAGATTGGGCTTCGAAACCGAGTCGCCCGCCCAGGAGTTCGACACAGCAGGCTTCTTGGGCATGATGGATCTTACCGACTACGTGAGGAAGAACGAAGACGGATTCCAGAAGATGCTGCTCGAGCAGTCGAGCAAACCATTGAGCGAACGTTGCCCTGTTGCACGGGCCAGCTTGGCGGTCACCATGATGCTCTACGATCACTTTGAGGTGGACAAGTCCGATATGGAGGATATCAGGGGCTACCAGACCTTGGATGGCACCAAGACCAACGATAAGCTATTTAGGCCCCTTTTGTTCCAGTGGTCCAGACTCCACACCGCCGGATTACACGCCTTCTTTCGGATGTGGAAAGCCACCGGAGCCGAACGTGATGACTTCGACAAGGTGGCGGAGCTGGTCAGAATACTCATCGAGCAGGTTGTCGGGCAGGCCAGCAGAACCAAAGATGTTCTGGAGGTCGAGGAGGACCTGCAGGAGTACGATTGCCCGAGGCTCCGGGAACTACAGATGGAGCTACTGGAACTCTCGTTCGATGACCAGTGGGGCCAACACCTCTATCAGGTCCGGGAGGAACTTAGGCACGAGGCACTGCAGTTCGTCAAAGAGCAGAGGATCCGGTGCCTGCTCCAAGGCACATGGTTCTCCAAGCCCCTGCCGCGCCAACATTCCCGTCATGGCAGCCAGCAAAAGCGGCGTCTATACCAACCGTATAGGTTTGCTAAGCTCTCCCACAACCGGCGCTATCTGCATTACGCCGACTTTTCCGAGCACCTGCAGCATGACCCTGGTCTCGATGGCCTGACTGAAAAGGTCGACCTGAGCACCATAAGCTCGGTGGTCTCCAACGTTTCCGCGCCCAACGACGACGCCCAGAGTCTATCTAGTGAATCGACCCTGAAGACGCCGGCGGGCCTGCAGGCGATGACGAAGCCGACGACCAAGATCACCATCTACAGCTATTCGAGCCCCGAGGACGCCCAGAAGGGCGGCGATGGAAAGGAGCGGGCGATCCTGACCCTATTCCCCCTGAATCACAGCCTGGCATCCGAGTGGCTCGACGGCCTGCTCATGCTCCTGAACCAGGCGCCCATCACGGCGGAGACGAACAAGCTGGTCACGCTGGTGAGCGAGTACGGGCTGAAGATCCGGCTCCTCAACGTCAGATTGGAGGCAGCCTATTCCGGGCCGGCTCCCGGTGCGGGAGCGGTTCCGAGCCGGGAGGGTTTGGATGACGATTACTATTATGATATCTGATTTGCGCCTGTTTCCCTAGCCCCAGACAGACCCTTATGTCTGTTTATTTCCCTTCTTATGATTGGTTCTTTATACCCCTTTTGCTTCCAATGTTTAACCTGATAGCTATGAAAGATAGGAACAGATCAGTTCTTTTTTCACCACTTGTTTTGATATCGTGCCTTGTCTCTGTCCTATGAGGCCTGTAGACGCCATCACACGCCTGCCTAAGTATCACACCCAAGGGACAAGGGACAACGAATGACCCGAGAGAAGGAGTCGCCAACCTTCCAAAGGGCCTTCTGCTGCAGCAAAGGGAATGTTGTATGCTGTACGGGATTGCGTGGGCATCTATCTGACTTCCCATGTATACAGCACCTGCATAGCAATGAGACTAAAAGGATGATCACATACCACCGAAGATGGTTGATGGCAGAGGATCAGTGCTGGAAAGAGTGGTTACAAACCAAGTCCTTCGGTTCTCAGGTATGGAATACCGTAGCAAGGACATGCCGAAAATAGTGATTTCCATCTGAGATACTTTGGTGGTTGATTGAGTTTAGCGATAATTCCGTATAATCATTAGTTGCATATTCGTATCATGTGCTACCGCGGGGTTGCTGTGGCGCTGAACAACACATGCAATTAATTCCCAGCCGTATGTCATACATCGTTTTATGTCGCCAACTGCGGCGGAATATATCATGAATGAATCCTGGGCCATCCACGATGCTCTGAATGCCCAGATTACTGCGACCTAGCCAGCACAAGCTGGAAGGCAAATCATGTTCACCACTCCACGCAAATCATACCGGGGGAACAACTCGAGGACGCCGACGTCAAGTAAAGTCAGGCTAGACGGCTTTTTTGAGGACGGACAATGGTTCTGTACGTAACCCTCCGACAGTGCGAAACAGGGACGTGGCTAACCGTCGATCGGAACAGGCAATTGTGATCCGCGGCTCCCGGCCCCCCGTCTCCAGGTCAAGAAGAACGGCAAGAACAAACACAGGTGGTTCTATACCTGCCAGAAACAACGGAAGGACCAATGCGGTTTCTTCATATTCGAGGACTCCGCCCAGGTGCGGGAAAAGGGGGAATTGCTGAGGACTCCAGGGCCTGAACCTTCTACAGCTTCGAGGGCACCGCCTACAGAAACGCCCGGCCCGGCGCCGGTGCGACGGCTCTTGTTCAACGGGACTGCGCAAGGGCGCGGGCGTGGACCAAGCCTTTCGACCGAGTTATCGACGGATGACGAGCTGGACATGGCAAGCCTGGCCGACCAAGTCTCACAACAGGGAAGGGCGGGAAGGGCGGGCACGTTGGATTCGCAGGACAACAGCACCTGGCTGCGGCAGGCTGCGCCGGAACATATCGCTGCGGCTATCCCCTCGGCCAAGAGGAAGCTAAGTGCGTTCGGCGAGGATAATGATACGGACTTCGGCGGGGACTTCAGCTCGGACGAGGAGAGGTTGATGCTGCGGCTGGCAGATGAGAGCGCCGAGAGCCAGAAGGACAGCCAGGCCCCGGCAGTGGAATCACAGGCCGGGCGAGCGTCATTTACCACCCCTTCTGCACCACGGACACATGACATGCTTGGCGGCTTGCCGACTCCCCTGACGAGGAACAGTCTCCTCATCGTCTCTGAAGCCAAGAGGCAGAGGACAGCAGCCGCGAGTCCGACGCCGACGCGTATCAGCCAGCAAGACAGTTCTCGCGGGCACGGCGACGACTACGATATCACGGAGGAGGTGATAAACATACTCAGAGAGACACCTATGACTGAGTCGGTCAGACAGGGCGTCCGGGAGTCCCTGAACACGTATGCGCTGCGGATGCGGGGTGTCGAGCGGGGCAGGGAGATGGCGCGGACGACGATCAAGGCCAAGGACGGCAGGATTGCCGAACTGCAGGCGCGAGTGGCGGCGCTGGAGAACGAGCGCAAGGTCAACAGGGAGAGGATCAGAGCGCTGAATACGGGGTTGAAGTCGCTGTACCAAGATGACTTGCAAGAGACTTGACTGAACGAAGAATGTGGATGGGTGTTTTAGGCGTGGCCTCTGTACTTGGTTAGGTGGTTGGATTATGATTTTGTACGTACTATGTACAGTACACTGATGGATACCCCCACGTGCATGGCATTGCACACATCGTGTTGCGAATTAGGTCTATCCTGGTTGATTCGAGAGAACTGGATGGCATGCTCTCTACCTACCATAGCACATATGAAGAGTACTATGCTAGACGGAGTAAATCAATAGAGATGACCTGTGTTGAAAGGACTTCAACTGCCTTTCGGCATTGATACTGTGATTGCCGGCTCAAGGACCGAGATTAAGTCATGAACGTCAAGAGCGCGTCGTTGCGAACGCGTTTAATGTTGGACAGGGTATGGATGTACAGTGCGCTTCGTAGAATTGCCCGAGGTCATTTATCCCAGCTGCCCGGGTTAGGGTTATGCTGTTGTTCCTCCCAAATGCGGCAAGAGGTCGTCCAGGCACGCCATGTGATTGGCCAATGCCCCTCGACGCGGCGGTGATGTGGGAACGTGCCATGCCACGCTCCTCTCTGTATTAGTGTAGCCCCATTACACGTCCCGCCATAGAAAGCGACCTCGCCTTGCAGATTCCCCTCAGTAGCTTTATACCCCCGTGGTGCCCGCGTCACCGCTTAATGTCTTGTTCCTCTGCTGTTCCTTACTAGACACCCTCACTCCCCCTCGACCACCACGCGTATACTATGCATGTGTGCTTGAGCTGTTGATCCTCGATCCCACTTCGCCATGGACGGACACGCCTCCTCTTCCCCCTCGCCATCCTCTCCCGACCCTCACAACAACGCGGTTCCTGAACGGCAGAGCCCGACGACCGGTACGGACGACTCTCACGAGTCTTTGCTGCAGTCTTCCCAGCCTTCATTGCCAGAGTCGGGAAGCCAGGGTCTGGCGTCCGAACGACATCCGAAAGGAAAGAGGAAAAGAACCGCGTATGTTTCCCCCCCCATTGGAACCGGAAACCGCCTCGATACAGGCCACTGGGCTCCCCAAATGGCACGTATTTGCTAACATATGCACATGTAGTGCAAAGGACAAGGCAGTACTCGAGGCAGCTTACAATGCTAACCCCAAGCCCGACAAGACGGCGCGTCTTGAGCTCGTGACACGCGTTTCGTTGAATGAGAAGGAGGTCCAGGTTAGTTGTGACCCAGACGCAGCAACAAAAACCGTTCTTCATCGCTAATGCTCGGCAGATATGGTTCCAAAACCGCCGACAGAACGATCGTAGGAAGTCACGCCCGCTGTCGCCACAAGAAATCGCGGCCCTCAGATATGGGGGCATGCAGATCCTGTCCTCCGACCCCATGCCATACAATTCGTCTGAAGCTCTCGATGCTTCGAACTCGTCTCCGGGCCATAGACTCTCGTTGACAGGTCGCGAATCAACATCGCCAGCAGCGTCCGATGCTGGTCATGCAAGCTCCTCCGACGAAGCAGAAAAGAATGCTGGCGAGACGGGGCAGACTATGCCAGAGAATAGTCAGCCAAACGAACCATCGCCCCTAGGAGTGGAATCAAGCGACGACTCCTTGCACCTATCTCGATCCTTTGCGAGCTCGGTGGGGTACTTGTCCAATCGCTGGAATCCCGGCAGCTCATTTTCAACCCCATCGACACTGGGGCATCGCGCAGGTGATGATTCCGTCAGGTAAGAATCCATGTCCCAGCAGACCATGAATCCCACCTAACATCCTCTCAAGACTTGAGCCTTTCCGTCCTTCGACATGTTCATCTGCCCGGTCATCTTGCTCCCTCCCTCCCCTGCCCAACTCTCAGTCATCCAACGCCCGTATTTCTCTGTCCTTAGAGGGCAAGGCCGAGGTTATTTCAACAGTCCCGTCCCCACCACATCTGCCACTGCCTCGGCCAACGGGAGAGAGTATGTCGTCAATCGCCCCAATTCGTCGACCTAGTCTTCAGCGGAGTCATAGCGTTCAGCCTGTAGTCACTCTACCACCTATATCTACCCTCACCGGCTCGCTTCCAACCTCTGGGCCGCGTGCTCTGCCTCCACGACTGACGAGGGGACGATCTCGCGACGTCCACGCGTGGGAGTTCTGCTGTGACGCCGACAACCAGGAGGACCTGCTGACGGCGCAGGCAAAGCACGAGAGTAGCGGGTCCGCGATCGCGGTAATAAGCTTGCTGAGATCAACGAGCTCTACCGGTAGCACCGGGGGTCCATTGCAGCCTAGTAGCAGCTCGAAGCGGAATGCGCCGTTGGGCAAAGCATTGGCAAGACCGGGGATGGCCAAGAAGCGGAGACTCAGCCGAGCGTCGAGCAGCGTCGCAAAATTGCAAACGAGCTTTGCCGGGGAGAAGAACATCCCCGCACCTCGAATTAAGGAGGAGTCTGGCGGCGTAGGTGGCAAGGACAACGTTGTCGTGCTTAGATCTCCAGCTGGCAGCGACTCCGACAAGGAGAATTGGAGTCCTGATGAGGAGGGTAACCCGCAACACCGTTTGCAGCGTCGGTCTCAGCCCCAAGTACCAGGAGGCGGCAGGCAACCTCTACCGTCCGGCACGACCGCCACTCAGCAGGCGAATTCCCGCCGGGCCTTGGGCCGTCCACTGCAGGAGCACCGCGGCCCGCCCCTCCTTTCCGCGAACCGAGCAAACACGGCCCCCACCCCGAGCCTGCGGGCCGGGAAGGGGCGGCACTCCCCGCTCGAGATCTTCGAGGACTCCGGGGGCAGGAGCAGCCCGACCCCCGGAGTGCCCGACGACGAGGTCGAGCGCTTCATGCGCGGCGAGGTCAGCCCCAGCAAGAAGGGCGACGTGGACGCCGTTGCGGGCCTGCTGTCCCTTAGTCAGGGGAACTGGCGGTGATATTGATCCTTTTTGTCTTTCCATCCCCCGGAACCCCCTAACTGTCCGACTCGTTCAGACGATGGCAACACCCATGAGAACGGGGGGGCGGCGGCTCTGCGGCTGTTTCCCCTCCGCGTGTTAGACCGCATGATGTTGTCCATGATCTCGGGGGGAAGGGGGGGCCACGGCAAATTGTCCATGCAAGCCCAAAACCATCTGTTACTCCCTATGATCTACCATCGTATGTAACAGCGCCGGCAAATATGTATGTTGGTTGGTCAGGAAAACGGCAGGCTGCCCAAGACAGATGGCGTATGACTTTGACGAGACCCTCACACGAACCCCCGACAACGTCGCGGAGTCTCGACGGTTCTTCTTTTTTTCTTTGTCTTTTTTTTCTTCGTTTTCTTGCTCTAAGCTATACTCCCTTTTTGTTATTCCCTGTCCGACGTCCGAAGCTTATATACCTAACCGTGTTTTGGGGGGGGGGGGGGGGGGGGGGGGGGTTTGGGGGGTGGGGGGGGGTGTTTTGTTTTGGGTTTGGGGGGGTTGGGCGGGGTGGGGGGGGGGTGGGGGGGGGGTGGGGGGGGGGTGGGTTT